>NW_021137298.1:0-758 GCF_004193835.3 Ostrinia furnacalis | reverse complement strand
TTTTCACTCGTACGAAGTTGATTTTGTGGCGTCGCTAAAAATAACTCAGAAAATGACGGGCTAATCTCATTTACTTTAAAAGGTCATAAGGCTAAAGGTGAAGTTTAGGTATTAGCTAATAATAGTTTGTTTAACTGATGCCCGGTGAACTCTAAACTAGGTACGTCAATTTACGGGTTTACTCCTGTCACTGTTTAATAGATTGTCTATCAAGTTACTGAAGTTTGATGTACACTTTGAATAAATCTATATTAATACCTAAGTAGTGCCAAAATTATGAGACCCAGTCAGGCCTGGCTCACTCCGCGCGGTACATCCGATAATTACCTACAGCGAAGCGCCCCGCCGCGCGGCGGGTATTATATCAGTCGAGTGTCACGCGCGCGCCCGTCAGGACGCTGGCGTGCGTTGTAGTATGATTATAATTCTATGATCGAAGTATTATTTAAAAATGGACATAAAGAGAAAGAAATACTGTGCGGCGTTCGGGTGTTTAAATTCGAAAAGAAATCTACCGGATTTATCTTTTTTTTTTTCGCTTCACAAAGATGCTGAAAGGTATGTTGACCATGTAGGTAATCAATAATTCTTAGGATAGAATAGGAACCTAACCTACTATTACTACTGCTCAGAATGCGTTCGTTCGTTTCAGCCAAATGACGTCCACTGCTGGACAAAGGCCTATCCCAAGGTTTTCCATAATGAATGCATACTTACCTACATACGTACTTCATTACAAATAAGTAGATTAATTATGT
>NW_021137297.1:0-1013 GCF_004193835.3 Ostrinia furnacalis | reverse complement strand
TACGAAGTCCAAGTTTTTTGCATTTTTCCGCCAAACAGTAAACTTATCATAAGAAATGATAAGAAATAGTAGTAGATCATAAAATTATCTATTAAAATTGTCTTTTCCCCTTTTTCCTAAGAGTCACCGTTTATGTGGTAACGATGCAAAAAGTTGGAGAATTCGCATTCTGTTAACTACTCCAAAAGTCCACAACTTCAACTCTATTAAAATAGTTTTGAATTGAACAGGATAACAAATACATCTTAAAAAAGGCCTACTCGGGAAACCTGGTAAAAAAAATACGCCAAATAACCCTCATTATGTGTTGTGGAAACATGTGCATATAACGAGAACATCAAAACTAACTTTTTGAATCGTTCTACCTCATAATCGGTGACTCTTAGGAAAAAGGGGTAAAGACAATTTTAATAGATAATTTTATGATCTACTATTATTTCTTACCTATTTTTATGACAAATTTACTACTTGGCCAAAAAATGCAAAAAACTTGGGACTTCGAAAACTTTTTTTTTAAATGACGGATCGTCGGGGACTTTTGACATTTCATTTAGGATGGTGTTCTTAACACTAGAAAGACCAAGGCAGTCAAATTGGCGGCAAAGCAATTTCATTGTTAAATATTTCACAAACTATGTTTTTGTTTCTTTTCATATTTTATGACTTTTCCTAATTTGTTATTGTTAAGATAAATCTATATGAAAAAGAAAATAACAGTATGTTGTATATGAGTTTCGATGACAAATACCTACTAAGACCGCGCACCGTCAATGTGACCGCATACATATAAAGGCGGCGATAAGAATAGTAAACAACGATTTCTTCAAACTGATGTGGGTACTTTTGTTTTTATTTATGTTGAATTGAATTCTGAGTAAGTTGTTACTGCCTAGCTTGTTTACATTTTACAGTAGACATTGGTTTCGTTCGGTGACCAGTCGTGGTTATGTGGTTTCGAAACTAGTACAACCCTATTTCCAGAAGGGCCGAAACGTAACCACTGACAACATTTT
>NW_021137296.1:0-1091 GCF_004193835.3 Ostrinia furnacalis | reverse complement strand
GCTGATGGGCAATACCGGCTATAGTGCCCCGGGTGGTTACAATTGTGACATTTCTTCTGCCCCTCAGATGCAGTCGTGGTGCACTGCGAACCTCTCCCAGATGGAACCAGTGGTCTCCCGGATGAATGGAATGTGTGCTGAGGCTTACGGAAGCCACTTCCCTTACTCGTCACGGCCCCGCTATCCACTTTCTGCTTCTTCTGGCTAGGCCCAGCTGTAGTAGAAGCACCAGACATCTCATAGGCCAAAGCCTTATCCTGGTACTGCCTCAGAGTAGTGCAATCGAGACCCGACATCTTCGGCCCCTCGGATGCAGTCACGGTGCACTGTGCACCTCTCCCAAATGGAACCGGCGGTCTCCCAGATGAATGGAATGTCTGCTGTGGCTTACGGAAGCCACTTCCCTTGCTCGTACCAGCCCCGCTATCCACCTTTTGTTTCTTCTGACTAGGCCCAGCCATCGTAGAAGCACAGTCATCTCATAAGCTAAGGCCTTGTCCTGGTACTGCCTCAGAGTAGTGCAGTCCAGACCCGACATGTACTTCGCCACGTCCGCATTCATCCGCATGTCAAAGTGGCGGATCTTAGCATCCTCAGTGATCACCTCATCCTGCACATAATGCAGCTGCTGATTGAAAGTCTTGATCGTCTGCATTATGGGCTCGTCCTTCGGGATAGCACTGAAAAAGTCGCGGATTCTCGCCTCCCGTACTGGTTTAGGACAGTACTCTTCCTCGATCATCACTTTTCTTCCGTGATCACCTCATCCTGCACATAGGCAGCTGCTGATTGAAAGTTTTTATCGTCTGCATTATAGGCTCGTCTTTCGGAACGGCGCTGAAGAAATCGCGAATCCTCGCCTCCCGAACTGGCTTAGGGCAGTACTCTGCCTCAATCATCACCTTAAAATCCGCCCAGGTCGTCTCACCGGCGGCAGGTCCTATAACTCTCCACCAATCGGACGCATCCTTCTCGAGGAAGAACTGCGCTATCGGAACCATCCGCTCAGCCGGACAGTTCATCGCCACAAAAATCTTTTCCATGCCCGCGATCCAATGCTCTAACGCTGTAGCATCACCCGACCCGTCAAA